>NC_135565.1:1097500-1135000 GCF_964340395.1 Glandiceps talaboti | reverse complement strand
AACTCTATAGTCACTCTGGTTTGGGAGTAAAACTAAACAAAACTCTATAGTCACTCTGGTTTGGTAGTAAAACTAAACAAAACTCTATAGTCTCCCTGGTTTGCTAGTAAAACTAAACAAAACTCTATAGTCTCCCTGGTTTGGTAGTAAAACTAAACAAAACTCTATAGTCTCCCTGGTTTGGTAGTAAAACTAAACAAAACTCTATAGTCTCCCTGGTTTGGTAGTAAAACTAAACAAAACTCTATAGTCACTCTGGTTTGGTAGTACAATTAAACAAAACTCTATAGTCTCCCTGGTTTGGTAGTAAAACTAAACAAAACTCTATAGTCACTCTGATTTGGTAGTAAAACTAAACAAAACTCTATAATCTCCCTGGTTTGGTAGTACAACTAAACAAAACTCTATAGTCTCCCTGGTTTGGTAGTAAAACTAAACAAAACTCTATAGTCTCCCTGGTTTGGTAGTAAAACTAAACAAAACTCTATAGTCTCCCTGGTTTGGTAGTACAACTAAACAAAACTCTATAGTCTCCCTGGTTTGGTAGTAAAACTAAACAAAACTCTATAGTCTCCCTGGTTTGCTATTAAAACTAAACAAAACTCTATAGTCTCCCTGGTTTGGTAGTACAACTAAACAAAACTCTATAGTCTCCCTGGTTTGGTAGTACAACTAAACAAAACTTTATAGTCACTGGTTTGGTAGTAAAACTAAACAAAACTCTATAGTCTCCCTGGTTTGGTAGTAAAACTAAACAAAACTCAATAGTCTCCCTGGTTTGGTAGTACAACTAAACAAAACTCTATAGTCACTCTGGTTTGGTAGTAAAACTAAACAAAGCTCTATAGTCATAGTAACTAAACAAAACTCTATAGCCACTCTGGTTTGCTAGTAAAACTAAACAAAACTCTATAATCTCCCTGGTATGGTAGTAAAACTAAACAAAACTCTATAGTCTCCCTGGTTTGGTAGTAAAACTAAACAAAACTCTATAGCCACTCTGGTTTGGTAGTATAACTAAACAAAACTCTATAGTCACTCTGCTTTGCTAGTAAAACTAAACAAAACTCGATAGTCTCCCTGGTTTGGTAGTACAACTAAACAAAACTCTATAGTCACTCTGGTTTGGTAGTACAACTAAACAAAACTCTATAGTCTCCCTAGTTTGGTAGTAAAACTAAACAAAACTTTATAGCCACTCTGGTTTGGTAGTATAACTAAACAAAACTCTATAGTCACTTTGGTTTGGTAGTATAACTAAACAAAACTCTATAGTCTCCCTGGTTTGGTAGTATAACTAAACAAGCGACCTATCGGTCAGAATAGCTCCACTGTTTTTTTTTTTAATTTAATTTTTTATTTTGGTGACATGTAGAAGTGGTTCAGGTCTTCAGCTCTTCACTATGCAGTTTTGTTTTAGCGATGCAATAAAGTGGTTAGTGGTTTCATATGATGTCTCACTATAAAACACATTTTACACAGAAGTTGGTAATGTATTGTACTTTTATACCATAGTCACCATTTTATGACAAAAATCTACTGTTATGAAAAATTGCACAAAATCTCAGAAAAAAATGACTGGGAAATGCACACAAGAAAAAGAAAAAAAGAGGATTTTGAGGTTGGCTATAAATAATTCCAGTGTCTTACAGCTGTAACCCTGGAAAATTTTAATGATGAATGAAATAAACTAGGGATCTAAAATAATTTTGAGGCAATTTGAATTTCAATTTTCTAACAAATTTACAAAGTCAACAACATTCAACTTGTACTAGTTGTGGTAGATATATATAGGGAAGAAATGTATTAATCGCCATCTTAGTTTCCGTACGGCGACAATCTCAAGTACCCGGAAGAGAGTCATTCTCAGCCATACGTTACAGTGGTAACACTCGTTCATGTTCGGTTACCTTTCACAAAGAAAACACAACGAAATGGTTGAAATGATCTTTTTTTTATTTCTTTTCATCACAACAACAAAATCTGCGTGATCAAAAGTGTTGTAAACTAAACCAGAAAGAATTATCGGACTGGCCAAACTTCCTGATGAACTGGAGTAAGGTCCTACTACTTCCAAGTAAGCCTCGATAGTACTATAGTACGTGAGAAAATCGTCTCAAACTAGCGATACAACTTTCAAAATATAACTTGACATGTCTTCATTTGTTAGAGTTATACAATTCAAGACGGGTTTTCACTCGAAAACAACAATTCTGTGAATAATGACACTCTGAACGCAGCGATTTCTCGGACGATGTTACCACTGTAACGTATGGCTGACAACGACTTGCTTCCGGGTTAGTCCCTCGTGCATACGGGTGGATTGTCGGCGATTAATACATACATCGTCTGATATTTTAATTCACAGCGTTTCTTGTGACCGGCGCCTGTCAGCAGACTCTGCCATTTTTTTCATCATTCCATTGTATTTAAACCTTGTACTTGACATTTCGCAATATTTATAATTCTCAACAAAATACCTCAACATGCCTCACTTCGCTCGTACTCAAAGCAGCCCCGCGCGGTATGATCACTGACATTGATGACATGATGAGAGAGAACCTTTTCGGATTTACATGTAAAACGGGGAAAGATACGCAAAACATAATGCAAAGTCTGAAGCCAAATTAAAGTTGTAATTATTTTAATTATTTTTACTTGCCAAATATTTGCATTTTGGAAAGGCAAGACACGTTCATGTCGTTTAACTTTACATGTGAACTGTCGGCCATAACTTCAACCGCATGCCTGGCATGCCCTTCCTTACGCAAGTTGTCTGAATTCTGGTTCACTGTCATTCCAAATTGCACGACAATATAGAATTAACCACAAGTTACATGTTATCTGAAAACATCACACTTTTATAGTGGGTCTGAAGTGTGATTTTAGTGAGTACCAAGAACGTCCTGTGTTGATACTCAAGATACTTGCTGTGGAAAATCGCTCGGTCAAATGAGGTCACCTACAGCTTCTGGTCGAATCAGGATAGAGTATGCAAATGAGGATGTTGCGGACTGGCTGATTATGTAGAAGGGTGCAGAATTGGATTTGAAGTTTACAACCCTGTTTCGAACAAACGCTTGTCATTTGGGCGCCCAATGCGTAGAATTATGACTATAGCACATATTACATTCCTTGTTTGACGTCAATAGTGTCTTTTGAAAAGTGGCAGTTTACTTAAAGTCTCGTCGACTGATTTCCAATATGGCGTCGGTCATTATGCTCATTAACATATTCATTTTTTTTTCAAATTACAAAAAAAATCATAAAAAATAAAAATGAGGATGTGCTGACTTGAAATTAACAAATCTGAGTAAGCTACCCCCTGCGCATCAACACGCCAGATATCAAAGCAATCTAATAAGAGGTTTTCAAGGAGTTGATGAAAATGACATTTTATGAAAAAGAATCATAAAAAATTGAAAATGGCACAGATCAACTTGGCATGAACAAATCTGAATAGCCTCCCCCCCCCCCCCCCCCCCCCCCCCCCCCCCCCCCCCCAGGGAACATGCACACCAAATATCGAAGAATTCCGACTGTCACTTCCGGAGTAGATAGTAAAAATATAAAAGTTTGACGGACACCTATGATTCACTCTACTCTCTATACCTCAATACCCACCTATACCTAAAGCTACGCTTTCAGCTTTCGCTGACAGCGGAGCTAACAAAACTCTATAGTCTCCCTGGTTTGGTAGTAAAACTAAACAAAACTCTATAGCCACTCTGGTTTGG
The DNA here is from genome assembly GCF_964340395.1 of Glandiceps talaboti. NCBI lineage: Eukaryota > Metazoa > Hemichordata > Enteropneusta > Spengelidae > Glandiceps > Glandiceps talaboti. Next base: position 1,131,263 of record NC_135565.1, on the reverse strand, counting down.
TAGTATAACTAAACAAAACTCTATAGCCACTCTGGTTTGGTAGTAAAACTAAACAAAACTCTATAGTCTCCCTGGTTTGGTAGTAAAACTAAACAAAACTCTATAGTCTCCCTGGTTTGGTAGTAAAACTAAACAAAACTCTATAGTCACTCTGGTTTGGTAGTAAAACTAAACAAAACTCTATAGTCTCCCTGGTTTGCTATTAAAACTAAACAAAACTCTATAGTCTCCCTGGTTTGGTAGTACAACTAAACAAAACTCTATAGTCTTCCTGGTTTGGTAGTAAAACTAAACAAAACTCTATAGTCTCCCTGGTTTGGTAGTACAACTAAACAAAACTCTATAGTCTCCCTGGTTTGGTAGTAAAACTAAACAAAACTCTATAGTCACTGGTTTGGTAGTAAAACTAAACAAAACTCTATAGTCTCCCTGGTTTGGTAGTAAAACTAAACAAAACTCTATAGTCACTCTGGTTTGGTAGTAAAACTAAACAAAACTCTATAGTCTCCCTGGTTTGGTAGTACAACTAAACAAAACTCTACAGTCACTCTTGTTTGGGAGTAAAACTAAACAAAACTCTATAGTCTCCCTGGTTTGGTAGTAAAACTAAACAAAACTCTATAGTCTCCCTGGTTTGGGAGTAAAACTAAACAAAACTCTATAGCCACTCTGGTTTGGTAGTAAAACTAAACAAAACTCTATAGTCTCCCTGGTTTGGTAGTAAAACTAAACAAAACTCTATAGTCTCCCTGGTTTGGGAGTAAAACTAAACAAAACTCTATAGCCACTCTGGTTTGGTAGTAAAACTAAACAAAACTCTATAGTCGCCCTAGTTTGATAGTAAAACTAAACAAAACTCACAGATATTGTTGATGATGAATTCTTTATATCTCCTGGTTGTCTCCTTATATCTCCTGGTTGTCTCTTTCCTGTATATTTGTAATAAGGACTTTTTGGTGATTTTGCAGCATGTCTCTGTCCTCTCCTTGGACTACGCCCCCTAGAAGTACCTGGAGTTGTATCACCTGTTGGTGTTGAACTTTTGTCTGGTGGTGATAACCACCAAAATTCTTGTTGTTTCTCATCTTTCTGTCTGTCTTTTCTACTTTTTGGTTCTCCATAACGAAATCTATGTATGTATCTGTGTGAAATGATAACAAAAACTATATTTTTAAACGACTTCAACCTTAGGTGTTTGGGAAGTAAGAAATAACTTTTTCATTGGCCATGTGTGCTACTTGTTTGTCAATATATGATGACTTTGATTGTATCATTAATTTAGTCATGAATATTAAAGTGGCCATAAGGATGATGACAATTTTTTCATGGCTTCCTACTTGAAAAATCATACTGACATGCAAATTAGGTCTAAAAATCTCAATTTTGGTCAAAAACTTAATCTTAAAAACTACATGGTGAATAGGGCTGAAACTTGGTGGGCATGTTTCTGGATGTGTTATTCTGCAGTTACTCAAAACATTTTGACACAACTAGCCGTAGCAACCATGACCATAACCTTAGCAACAGTGAAATGATGCATATTACAAACCACAGACAAGGAGAAACAGATCAGCAATGGACCCTCTCCCATTGTCCAAACAGTAGTCTCCAGAAAACATTATTCTATTGTCATGGAAATAACTTTCAAACATGTGAATCTGCCTGGGTTCAACATATTCTTGCATAAATTAACAAACAACCATAACCATACATGTAATAAATGGATAAGTTGTTTATTATCATTTTACTGGGATATTGTATTGGCATATCCCTACTAAAAACAGTGAACGCGTTGTTTCCACTCACGGGTTTCCACTTGTATCCACATTGTTGTAAACCAATAACAACTATTTCCTTTTCAACAAAGTCGTTATGATTTCATTCAACCAAAAATACATTCATGAATGATGTTCGAAATGATGTGAGAAATTTGAAGATACCAACAGTTTATACATAACATGGGTTTTGTGTTGACTATCTCACACCCTTGCTAAAATATATTATACAACAATCACAGCAATCCACACAAGCTGCATGAACCATAATGTAAATGTCACAAATGTTACAACTACGGAATGAAGTATCTACTTTTCTGACAAAAATCCCAGTTGGTAGGACGAAAATCACCGAGCGGGACTTACAATGTACTACAGAGCCATAGAACACAACTTGACCTATCGTCAGATTTTGTCGTATGGTGCATAACATTTTCCATATTTCTGCATTTTTCACTCAAATGTGCTCATTATATAATCATAATCAGTTTTAAAAGGCAATAACTCAACTAAATCTTGCTCGATTTTCAAACTGTTTTCGCAAAAATGTCTGCTTCTGCTCAAAGATTACACATTCGGACCTTTGACCTTTACCGATGACATAATGTTGCTATAGAAAACAAAAACTAATGGTTCCCAAAGAGCAACTCATGTGTCACTCTGTAAATTTCAGTGTTTGTTTGAAACACAGAAGACCCTTGCAGCCTACCAGAGACAAGAACCGAACTAGTAATCCCTGTATTAACACCTCGGAACAATACCCATTGCTAATCTGTTTCTTCCTTGTCTGTGTACAAAGATCACAACAGGGATGGGTACATGTAGGTAAGCGAATAAAGATTTACAAATTGTATGCAAATATGCCTAGCAACAAGATCATGCCCATAGCAACAGCCAAATACAATTCTACCTCGTTATCCCGTACCAAGGGATCACGTGAGAAAGCATTGCGGCTGCGTGAACTTCAGTGCGTTGTCGGTAATTGTGTTGAACGGACGTGTAACCTGAAAGCTGCAAGTAATGCGCTGTTCCATGTCCATATTCAGGTAAACGACATAGTTTCATCCGTGTTCACTTCGAACTATTATTACTTGTGAGTGTGTTGAAGACAGAACTCTGTACGTACACAGTGCGTGATATTAGAGAGCCAACGTTGTACGCAGTACAACTCATGTGTAACAATGGCGGACGCCATCTTGGATTTAGACCTCGGTTTGCCGTTACCTGTGACACTTTCGTGTAGCGGGGAGAATTCTAATAAAAGAAAAACTAAAAGTGCTCAGAGTTCGAAATGTGTTGACAAAACGTCAACCAGTAGTGGACATAAAGGTTCCAGTACGGGAATTTCAAGTGCACAAAGCACAAGTTCGACGAAGTCGACGTCATATGGAAACAGAGAAGGCAGTGGCGAAGCCCTGGCCTTGGAATTGCACAATTTCGGAGCATGTATGACTACAGGCCTATCAAATTTGCAAGAAAATATGACCAAATCATTCAGTGATATCAGTACCGTACTTGCCAATATGGCGGACCCGTATGACGAGAATTATGAATACAATACACACCACGATGCGGGAGATGACAGCAAGAACGAACCACCACATAAAAAACATAAGAGAAATTCAGACACTGATAAAGCTGTCGAAGAATTACTGTCACACAGTGACGACAATATTGAAAGTGGATGTAATACCAGTGGAAATACACCAATACAGCAAGGTCTAATGAGTGATATAGCCAAAGACTGGCAGTTAAAACAACAATGTGCACCAGGTGTTGACACTCAACTTGCAACAATTGTAAACACTCTATTAGGGGAAAGACCTGCTGATGATATAGTAACAGAGAAATTAGAACATTACAACCGTCCAGAGAACTGTGGTTCTCTTGTTACAACCAGAGTAAATCAGCTCATTTGGGATCAAATCAAAGCTGAGACTAGAACAACTGAAGTAAAGCTTCAGAGAGTGCAAACAGGCATCATAAAAAGTGTGACTGCCATGGCCTGTAGTCATACATGTTAATGTTGTTGACACCCTACTAAAGGCACATAATGATAAGACAGGTGGAGATATGGATATGAAACATCTCATCAAAACAGGTACAGATGCCATTGCCTTGAGTGCATATGCAAACTTTGAACTAAATATGAGATGGAGAGAGTTCATTAAGCCTGACTTGCACCAAAATTACAGACATCTGTGTTCACAATCAGTACCCATTACTACTGAACTGTTTGGTGACGAGCTGTCCAAACAACTGAAAGACTTGGCTGAGGCCAACAGAGTAGGCCAACAGATTTCAAATGTCAGAGGGTATAACAGAGGCAGATATAGAGGCTACCGTGGTCGAGGCCACAGTAGAGGCTACCAAAATACTAGACGTCCTTTTTTAGGCCGTTCACTCCAGCCCCAGAGGAAAGGGAGAAGGGGCAGATATTAGAACAGTCAGAACAGGTGAGTGTTCATGGGAAAAAACCACATAATGAATGTAAAGTGGCAGGCAGATTGAAATATTTTGTTAATAACTGGAGAGAAATAACCACAGATAAATTTATTTTGGATTGTGTATCCAATTGTCCACTTGAATTCAAAGATAACAAATACCCACTGCAAAGTCAGTCTGTGAGACAAATACCATTTAATAATGCTGAAAGTCAGATAATAGAATCTGAAATACAAAAACTTGTCCTAAAAGGTGTAATTAAAAAGGTACCTCATTGTGAGTCAGAATACATTACTACAATTATCTTGAGGAAAAAGAAAGATGGGAACTACAGAATGATACTAAATCTGAAACAAATGAATAAATCCATCGAATACCACCATTTTAAGATGGAATCCCTTCATTCAGCCATAAAACTTATGTGCCCAGGGTGTTACGAATACCACCATTTTAAGATGGAATCACTTCATTCAGCCATAAGACTTATGTGCCCAGGGTGTTACGAATACCACCATTTTAAGATGGAATCACTTCATTCAGCCATAAGACTTATGCGCCCAGGGTGTTACATGGCATCAATTGATTTGAAAGATGCCTACTACTCTGTACCCATCAACCCAGAACACCAAAAGTTTTTACGTTTCATATGGAAAGACAAAGTATTCCAATTTACATGCCTCCCCAATGGGCTAGCTAGTGCCCCAAGATTATTCACAAAAATACTCAAACCCATATATTCAAAACTTCGACAAGAAGGCCATCTCAGCGTAGGGTACATAGATGATTCATATCTGCAAGGTGATAATTTCATAGAATGTAGCCACAATGTCACAGATACTGTAAGTCTGTTTGAAAAAGTGGGATTCATAATTCATAAAGATAAGTCAGTGTTTATCCTAGCTCAACAGATATCCTTTTTGGGGTTTTCACTCAACTCTGTTAAAATGACAGTGTCACTAACAAGAGAGAAACAAATGAAGGTAAGGGCTGCATGTGGAAACTTGTTAGTTACTTCCAACAACATTACAATACGAAGAGTATCAGAAGTCATTGGACTTTTAGTATCTAGCCTCCCAGGCGTTCAGTTTGGCCAACTGTTTTACAGATCATTGGAAATTGATAAAATTGAGGCTCTCAGTATGTCTGCAGGCAATTATGCTGCAAAGATGTCAAAGAGTGATCAAAGTTGTACAGAGCTACAATGGTGGATTGCTAATATTGTGACCTCCTTTAACCCTATCGATCATGGGAATTTTGACATAACAATTTCATCAGATGCATCCATGTTAGGTTGGGGTGCTGTCAGAGGAGAGATCAAAACAGGGGGCAGATGGTCCACTGATGAGGCAAAATTTCACATCAATGTGCTAGAAATCATAGCAGCTACATTTGCATTAAAGTCACTTTGCTCATCTGACACAAAGGTACATGTAAGACTATTCATAGACAATACAACAGCTGTGGCTTACATAAACTCCATGGGAGGAACTAAGTCTAAACTGTGTAATAAATTCGCCAGGGAACTCTGGCTATGGTGTCTAAATAGAAATATATGGGTGACTGCAGCACACCTACCTGGGTCTGAAAACGTAGCAGCAGACAAAGAATCACGAAACTTTAATGATCAAACAGAATGGAAACTTAAAACAGAGATATTTAACAAAATTATCAGACACCTGGGGTGCCCTGATATAGATTTGTTCGCTTCAAGATTGAACAAGCAACTGCCTGTGTACATGTATGCCTCATGGAGGCCAGACCCACATGCAAAATTCGTAATTGCTTTTACTGCTGATTGGAGTAACACATATTTTTATGCATTTCCTCCTTTTAACATGATCACTAGGTGTCTTCAAAAAATAGAGCAAGACAAGGCTACAGGCATACTAATAACACCACTGTAAACCACACAGGTGTGGTACCCCAAAATACTACAACTGTTAATCGAAGATCCATGGATTCTCCCAGCAGTGAACGACCTACTAACATTGCCACCCAAGGACACACTTCATCCTCTGCGGAGGAAAATCCATCTAGTGGCATGGAAAGTATCAGGCAGTCACTCAAAAAGCAAGGAATTTCGCAAAGGGCTGCCAACATCATCATGTTGTCATGGAGACCAGGTACACAGAAACAATACAAATGCTACATTGACAGGTGGTTTCGTTTCTGTAACCAAAGGCAAATTAATGCCTTTCAACCAGCTTTAGAACAAGCAATAGAATTCTTAGCTGATCAGTATGACAAAGGTATAGGTTATAGTGCTATGAACACTGCACGCTGTGCATTGTCTACTATCATTACACCGACTGGGAACTGTACATTCGGAACTCACCCCCTAGTAAGTCGGTTTATGAAAGGTGTTTTTCAAACGCGACCCTCATTACCAAGATTCAAAGATGTATGGGATGTCAAAGTTGTTTTCACTTACCTCCGTGCCTTGTCACCTGTAAAGACATTGACTCTTAAAGACTTATCATTGAAACTAGTGATGCTTATTGCATTAACAAGTGCACAACGAGTACAATCTATACATAGCTTAGATACAAATGGCATGAGGGTAGGTAAGTCGTCTTATACCTTTGCAGTTGATGGTCATATCAAACAAAGCAGACCAGGTTATTCAGCACCAAATATAAAACTTACAGCATTCCCATGTGATAAGAGACTTTGTGTAGTGCACACAATGTCGGCATATCTTGAGAAAACCAAGGAATTGCGTAACAATGAAACCCATGTACTGGTAAGTTATGTCAAACCCCATAAGAGGGTATCTCGGGACACTATTAGTCGTTGGATAAAAACAGTCATGATTAAAGCCGGAATTGATGTTAATTTATTTAAACCTCACAGTACTCGGGCTGCAGCTACATCTGCTGCCAAGCGGAAACAAGTCCCAATAGAGGGTATTATGAATATTGCTGGTTGGAGCTCTGAGAGAACTTTTGCCAAATACTATGATAAGCAGATTAGAAAGAATTATGACCTCTCCAAGATATTAGAAGAGAGTAATGAATAAGTTAATAAAGGCATACATATTTATGAACCTTTGTATTTATTTCACTGTGTATGGAATAAACCATGTATTTAACTTGTGACAAATTGGTTGTCTCGTTCACACATCAGTTACTTTAAAGTCTCACGTGATCCCTTGGTACGGGATAACGAGGTAGAATAGGAAAATTAAACGAACCTTACCTGGAAGGTGAGGTTTGATTGAGATTCTACCGAGTTATCTTTAGTACTAAGGGATTACGTGCCACACCCTTTTAACACTTCCCACCCAGAGTTGTAACAGTACAACTCCATGACTACAGTTGGGGGAACAGTATATGCACAAAAGCATGTGCAGTAAACAATATGCTGATGTGTTCACTCCACCTACGAAAACTGAAGTTCACGCAGCCGCAATGCTTTCTCACGTAATCCCTTAGTACTAAAGATAACTCGGTAGAATCTCAATCAAACCTCACCTTCCAGGTAAGGTTCGTTTAATTTTCCCATTATGCTACAATGCCATTGCACTACATGTATGTTTAGTGAATGTGATGATTACAAGCATTATTTTGAAAACTGTTGACTAGAGACATCATTTTGAGTTGAACGGCTTAAAAATTGCCAATACCATGTTATCATGTATTGACAGTTCACAAAGTGGGAACTGATTTACCGATAATATCAGATGTTACATCATGTATATGGGGATATGAAATGTGTATACATACCTGGCTAGTGTAGAATCTACAGGTTCTGGTGGTTCGTTGTGCTGTCTGTATCTGTCAACTGATTCAGTGGTGATAGACAATAAACTAGCGAGACTAACTTGTGGTCCTGTGACTGACTGTGGTCTGTCATTCTCAGGACTTGTAATAGTAGAAGGCCTTTCACTGGACGGCCATGATTCGTTAAACTTGGACGATGTATCTCTGGGACTTGGTGTGTCATGTGTTGGTAATTCTCTATATGATAGTGAGTTGGTTTGTTGTAGGAATTTCTCTACTCCAGGACCTGGATCCATGGTGTCTTTCTCCGAGTTGGAATAAGTTTTTAATTTAACTAGCCTGTCTGGACTTAAACATGTCTGGAAATAACACAACACAACATATTTTGTATATTAATAAATATGTTTAAAATACCTTTCCAATAGAGTTAGAACTCATAACAGATAACTACATGTACAATAGAGTTAGAACTCATAACAGATAACTACATGTACAATAGAGTTAGAACTCATAACAGATAACTACATGTACAATAGAGTTAGAACTCATAACAGATAACTACATGTACAATAGAGTTAGAACTCATAACAGATAACTACATGTACAATAGAGTTAGAACTCATAACAGATAACTACATGTACAATAGAGTTAGAACTCATAACAGATAACTACATGTACAATAGAGTTAGAACTCATAACAGATAACTACATGTACAATAGAGTTAGAACTCATAACAGATAACTACATGTACAATAGAGTTAGAACTCATAACAGATAACTACATGTACAATAGAGTTAGAACTCATAACAGATAACTACATGTACAATAGAGTTAGAACTCATAACAGATAACTACATGTACAATAGAGTTAGAACTCATAACAGATAACTACATGTACAATAGAGTTAGAACTCATAACAGATAACTACATGTACAATAGAGTTAGAACTCATAACAGATAACTACATGTACAATAGAGTTAGAACTCATAACAGATAACTACATGTACAATAGAGTTAGAACTCATAACAGATAACTACATGTACAATAGAGTTAGAACTCATAACAGATAACTACATGTACAATAGAGTTAGAACTCATAACAGATAACTACATGTACAATAGAGTTAGAACTCATAACAGATAACTACATGTACAATAGAGTTAGAACTCATAACAGATAACTACATGTACAATAGAGTTAGAACTCATAACAGATAACTACCTTTCCAATAGAGTTAGAACTCATAACAGATAACTACATGTACAATAGAGTTAGAACTCATAACAGATAACTACATGTACAATCGTGTGGTCTGTACTAAGTACTATACTTTATCATTAATTATGTTGTTTATTTGATAAAATCTTTACGTAAATAAGAAATGAAAGAAGCAGTGAAATTAGTACAAATTAACAGTTCCACACCACTCCAAATTGGGAGTATACAATATTGATAAACTGCACAGTCGTAGTTGAAATGACCCCGTGAACTTGAAATCTGCACAGGCGTGCACCAAGGAAGGACATCATGGTCCAGCTCACCAATTTGCATAGCCTGCAGGCTAGATAGCTTAACTAATAGTAAACCTAGCTGTGTGATGACGTCACAAAAACAGACTCCTATCTTCGCAGTGATCATCCCAAACCACATAATCTAGCAATCGATGATTGTCAAACATTGCGCAAAACGATACTTCAGGTCTTTACATTTTTTTGCAAATGACTCGAACAGTTTCTATTGGAAAAGGTCAAAGGTTAGTAAGTTTAGTCTATGACCGGAAACGAAGACCATCACGCAGTCAGAATCAAAATAACTGCAGTTTCAGATGAGTTATACTCTGTTGAAGTTGCTTATTCCTAGCAACCTTTATTTATGAGTATATAATAAGTGATTTTTACAAGGATTTTAACACTGGAATTCAAATATCATGATGTTATAGGTCTTTTCCCTCAGGTAAATCAGAACGTGAATTATCGCGTCGTTCATTGATATATTGTTGTACATACATGTTTGCTACATTTTGCCGAAAGTTCATTTGAAAAATGGATACAACTTTTGTAGGCCAGGGATTAGAATAAACTACACTTCGACTCTACTACCCTTGCTTGTAGTACATTTGTAGCCCATTAGTTTTTATACTTTGTTGCTTGATCTGTCATGCATCTTCCATCATATGTCAATATGGTCGTCCTTGTTCTCAGAGTCATAAAAGTCAGTTACCAAAAAATTTCATTTCATTCAGAGTCATCAAACTCTAACATTTCACTGTCGAAATCCATGTCAACAAACGTGTTTGGTAACAACCTGATACAACTACAAGTACGCATTACATGTATGCATGTATACTATAGTACATACATGGGAACACGTTTTCCGTCTGACAGACTTTCAATATCCGGTTGGGACATACATGTATCTCTGGCCCTAGCTGAGTGTAGGTTTGCTGTGATTTTAAGATCTTTTTCTTGTTTTTATGCCCATTTTTTTCGTTCTGATGTTTAATGGTAAGCAAATGCTACAAATTCCTGTAACGTTAACCCAAATAGACGAGATCACGCTGAAAACATGAACGATACATTTATGTCAGTGTACTGCCCGCTGCATGCCATGCGTTGCTACATTTGCCGGACGGAAATTGAAGTGCTACATATACATTTGCCAATTTTGATGGAAATTGGGGTACCTCTGAACACTTCTTGGGTCTTGAAGGCTCCGTAATTAATGTTGGAGTTAGGAAATGCCTGAATTTTTGGCAGGCAAGACATAATTTAGCAGAATAATCCACCCAACCACAGTCTCTCTATCACCTAACTTTGCAATTCTGATCTGAATGGCTTCTGTCTATTTACGTTTACGTTTAATGCAGGAATTGTAGCTTTGCTTCCAGTTAAACATCAGAACAATAAAAAGTACAAACACAGAAGAAATAGTCTTCAAAATCACATCAAACACTACAATTATTACAGTTACTCATGCCCAAATATCGCGTTACTTTACGTGATAAAACGTAACATCGCAATTTCATACATAAACAACAGCCCCTACATAACATGTACATGTACTTAGGATCAAAAGATTATCGCTACGTACAGCAAATAAGTGACATCATCACATCAAGGGAAAAGCCGAGTTTCTAGTCTGTATTTTTAGTGGTCTGAGATATTACTGATGAGAACATTAGATGCTTAATATTTTCTACATCTATACACCCACAGATGCATCCCTGTTAAATTTCAGCCCAATCTGCATCATGTCATGAACAAATCTTTATTTACCCTCCCCTAAGAATGTTCCAACCAAATTTCTGCTCGGTAGTTTTGGAGTTTAAGTTTTTTGACCAAAACTCACATTTTTTAACCCAAAGCGCATGATGCGATCACTTTCTTTAGAACAATTTCCCAACTACATGTACATGTAGACACCCAAAGTAACATGGCCATCAAATATCAAAGCAATCAGTCCAGCAGTTTGTGACTTTAAGTTGCGCGCACACACACACACACACACACACACACACACACACACACACACACACACACACACACTTAGCGATGCCTATATCACTACTAAACCTTATCAGTTCAGTTGTGCTAAAAAGGAAATATATCATGACAGACCTGGAGACTGATCAAAGAAAGTTACAACACTTTTTTCTAACATGATGTACATGTAGGAGGACTCGGGCGAACATTGATCAATACTAAATACTATGTTTTGGTGTCGGTTTTTACATGTATGTACTTAAGATTTAATTTGTTTACATCGAATGTGTACATATTTTTTTGGTAATAATTGTTAATCTGTACACAGAAATCATTATTACCTCCAAAATGTGTTACCATGACTGCTCAGGATTTAGCAAAATCTAACAACCCTGTTCCTTGGTTGCTGTACGACAAACCAGACAATTGCCCATAGTTTGGGTTGGTTTGCAACAACAAGCAGAAAACATAATTGTCGTCATATATACATGTAAAACTCTTTGCTTAAATCTAGAGAATGATGAATTGCATGATAATAGACTTCAGAATAAAAAAACAGTAAAATGACAGTTTAAATAGACCGTGACATTCCTTCACCTTTGAGGTGTAATTTTAGGGTGTTGTAAAACTTAAAACCAAATATAGGTTATCTTTTTAGAGGATTATTAAGACACTATTGTCATTAAATTATAAAAATACTGTGTATAAACAAAGTGTCCTCCCCAGGATTAATAGGATATTGACTCATTAGCATAAATTAGCATAACTTTACATGACAAAATAATTATATTCCTGAGTAGCTTAATGATAAAATCAAAGTACATCATAATATCAAACAAATAGTACATGTAATGTATATGTGGCCAAAGGAAAGTTGAAGGCCAATTTATTATCTCCGATTATCAGTTTCAATTTTCATGTTCAATTTTACTCTGAAAACACTTTTAGTTTGTAGTTAGACATTATAGACTAGTACATTGTATGACTACGATGAAAGCATGGATTTTCCAATATGGCGGCCATGACATCACAAACTATCGCTAGTTTTTGAAGTCCTCAATAGGGAAGTATATAGTAAGTCTCGTGTCTCAAGAAATTTTGGACTAACACGATGTCTGCAGGTAGCTAGCTGTACACAAACTTTTCGTGCTTCGAAAGTCTATTTTATCTGTGGACATTTAGATTGAAATAATTTCAGCTTTCCTAAGAATAGTAATCAAAAACACTGGTTTAAAAAACTGTTATGAGTTTCTTATTGGTGCTAATATTTTGTAGTAACATCGCCACTTTATCGAAAGGTACATTGTACATTAGTCTGTTCAACTCTTTTCACGACATGGGAGTAAACCAACTATGCAAATCACTCTTGGGTTGAGACATACTCAAACGAGACAATGAATGCCAACTTTATGTGTTTGTTGAACTTTTATAGCTTTATTATAGCAAAATCGTTTGTTTGTGAAAATCTGACAGTTTCAACATGCTTCTATGGCCAAATCGCCATTACGGATAGGCTGGTTTGGCTTTGATTTACTGAAAGCTTGTACCGTAGTGTGAATCACACTACCATTAGCGGGTTTACGCATTTTATTCCTACCGAAAACAATACTGACGGCAAACTTCAATGAAATCTGTCTGGTAGTGGTAAAGGGATGAATACTCGTTTGAACTACAATGTAATTAGAAACTCTTTAGTTTTACTTGCTGCTTACATGTATGTGTGAAGGATCAATACAAAGGTTGCGAGTATACATTGAAACAACAAAGGCGTCAGCTGACAGAGTGACAGATGAACAATGTAACGTGCAATTTACCGAACCCTAAGCAGTCTGTTAGCGTATCGGGACAACTGATAGCATATCTGCGAAAATTAAAGGATATTGGGCCCGATACGTCAAAACCCTCAGGAGAGAACGCTGAACAAAATTTAAATGTATATCATTATTGGCACAACAACAAAAGTATGTTACCATGACTACTGCCAATAATATAGCAAAGTCTTATGTATATGAAAGGACAGAAATTGCATATAAATTATATATATTGATGAGCAACTACAAATCAGAAAAAATAGCTTTGTAACAACTGTAGAATTTGGGAAATGTTTGATTATGTACATGTAGGTTTTAGGTGACATTCTTTTTTTCTTGGCATGCTGATTCATATCTATCTATTTTATCATTCCTTCACCTTTAGCTGACATTATTCTGAGTGTTGCAAAACTTAAACCTGCACTAGGTATAACTGGATCATGTTCATCAAATTGTCAAAGTTATATAATTGCTAAAATTGATCATTTATAATTAGTGGTCAATATTATCTGTAGACAGTGTAGTGGTAAGTTTGATTCTTGTAAAGATGTATGACATGTAGTTGTAACTGGCGTATTAAGTTTTTGATCAGACAACCACAATATATTTTATTCACTGTAAATTGACATTGAGTGTGTTAATCAGTGGCCAGTATTATCTATAAACAATACAGAAACAGGTTGAAATTGTTATCGCCATTGTGGTTGCTGATCTTTGGGTGAGATCTCAAAAATCAATTTGATTTGATTTGATTTGATTTATGGTGTATATATGTCAGACGGTGTAAATCCCTCAAGTTCAGAGACGGAATCAGATGAAGAATAAATTATGTCACCCACTGATACATTGTTTTTTCCAGTCGCCATATTTAAATTTTCATTCCTAAACTTTCTACATGAACTTCGAATTCTGACCGCTGACCTGTTTGTAGTGTTATGGTAAACAGTAATCTACATATCAATGTACTCTTGGCACCAATTTCTAGGCAACTGAATTACTAATATGAACAATGACATCATACATTAGAGTCAAAGGTTGCATGCATACAAAATGTACATATATGCCTTCAGGCGCCTATCGGCTGCAACAGAGTCTTGGGTGAAGTACGCCCTCAGGCGACTGCCGGCCACAAAGGGTTAAAACTTTAGTATGATCCACAAACACAACATATACATATATAGTACCTTTATTTTATCCCAACAAATGTTGGTCTTACATTGTAGTCTTTCTACACCATGTTACATATTGGGCTCTATCGTAATTTGTAATAAATTTTGGCTCTGTCTTCATGAATTTCTTTATTCCTGAGACTCTAATGAAGAGTTTGATATATATATTATGCTGGTTATTTTCCGGTTTCAGTTAATGCCAGAAATGCCAGCCCTGCTGCAGCACTATTAGGTTAGTAATATACATGTACACTAAAGTCTGACTGCCATTCTACAGTTAGGTTAGTGATATACATATACATGTATACTAAAGTCTGACTGCCATTGTACAGTTAGGTTAGTGATATACATATACATGTATACTAAAGTCTGACTGCCATTGTACAGTAAGATTAGTGATATACATGTGCATATACATATATACTAAAGTCTGACTACCATTGTACAGTTAGGTTAGTGATATACATATACATATATACTAAAGTCTGACTGCCATTGTACAGTAAGATTAGTGATATACATATACATGTACACTAAAGTCTGACTGCCATTGTACAGTTAGGTTAGTGATATACATATACATATATACTAAAGTCTGACTACCATTGTACAGTAAGATTAGTGATATACATATACATGTATACTAAAGTCTGACTACCATTGTACAGTAAGATTAGTGATATACATATACATATATACTAAAGTCTGACTACCATTGTACAGTTAGGTTAGTGATATACATATACATGTACACTAAAGTCTGACTACCATTGTACAGTAAGATTAGTGATATACATATACATATATACTAAAGTCTGACTACCATTGTACAGTTAGGTTAGTGATATACATATATATATATACTATAGTCTGACTACCATTCTACAGTAAGATTAGTGATATACATATACATATATACTAAAGTCTGACTGCCATTGTACAGTTAGGTTAGTGATATACATATACATGTACACTAAAGTCTGACTGCCATTGTACAGTTAGGTTAGTGATATACATATACATATATACTAAAGTCTGACTACCATTGTACAGTAAGATTAGTGATATACATATACATGTACACTAAAGTCTGACTACCATTGTACAGTTAGGTTAGTGATATACATATACATATATACTAAAGTCTGACTACCATTGTACAGTTAGGTTAGTGATATACATATACATACATGTATACTAAAGTCTGACTGCCATTGTACAGTAAGATTAGTGATACATATACATGTACACTAAAGTCTGACTACCATTGTACAGTTAGGTTAGTGATATACATATACATATATACTAAAGTCTGACTACCATTGTACAGTAAGATTAGTGATATACATATACATATATACTAAAGTCTGACTACCATTGTACAGTTAGGTTAGTGATATACATATACATGTACACTAAAGTCTGACTACCATTGTACAGTTAGGTTAGTGATATACATATACATGTACACTAAAGTCTGACTACCATTGTACAGTTAGGTTAGTGATATACATGTACATGTATACTAAAGTCTGACTGCCATTGTACAGTAAGATTAGTGATATACATATACATATATACTAAAGTCTGACTGCCATTGTACAGTTAGGTTAGTGATATACATATACATGTACACTAAAGTCTGACTGCCATTGTACAGTAAGATTAGTGATATACATATACATATATACTAAAGTCTGACTACCATTGTACAGTTAGGTTAGTGATATACATATACATGTACACTAAAGTCTGACTGCCATTGTACAGTAAGATTAGTGATATACATATACATATATACTAAAGTCTGACTACCATTGTACAGTAAGATTAGTGATATACATATACATGTACACTAAAGTCTGACTACCATTGTACAGTTAGGTTAGTGATATACATATACATGTACACTAAAGTCTGACTACCATTGTACAGTTAGGTTAGTGATATACATATACATATATACTAAAGTCTGACTGCCATTCTACAGTAAGATTAGTGATATACATATACATGTACACTAAAGTCTGACTGCCATTGTACAGTAAGATTAGTGATATACATATACATGTACACTAAAGTCTGACTGCCATTCTACAGTAAGATTAGTGATATACATATACATGTACACTAAAGTCTGACTACCATTGTACAGTTAGGTTAGTGATATACATATACATATATACTAAAGTCTGACTACCATTGTACAGTTAGGTTAGTGATATACATATACATATATACTAAAGTCTGACTGCCATTCTACAGTAAGATTAGTGATATACATATACATGTACACTAAAGTCTGACTGCCATTGTACAGTAAGATTAGTGATATACATATACATGTACACTAAAGTCTGACTGCCATTCTACAGTAAGATTAGTGATATACATATATGTGTATACTAAAGTCTGACTGCCATTGTACAGTAAGATTAGTGATATACATATACATGTATACTAAAGTCTGACTGCCATTCTACAGTAAGATTAGTGATATGCATATACATGTACACTAAAGTCTGACTGCCATTCTACAGTAAGATTAGTGATATACATATACATGTACACTAAAGTCTGACTGCCATTCTACAGTAAGATTAGTGATATACATATATGTGTATACTAAAGTCTGACTGCCATTGTACAGTAAGATTAGTGATATACATATACATGTATACTAAAGTCTGACTACCATTGTACAGTAAGATTAGTGATATGCATATACATGTATACTAAAGTCTGACTGCCATTGTACAGTAAGATTAGTGATATACATATATATATATATACTAAAGTCTGACTACCATTGTACAGTTAGTTAGGTTAGTGATATACATACAAATGTATACATGTACACTAAAGTCTGACTACCATTGTACAGTAAGATTAGTGATATGCATATACATATATACTTAAATCTGACTGCCATTGTACAGTAAGATTAGTGATATACATATACACATATATACTAAAGTCTGACTGCCATTGTACAGTAAGATTAGTGATATACATATACATATATACTAAAGTCTGACTACCATTGTACAGTAAGATTAGTGATATACATATGCATGTATACTAAAGTCTGACTGCCATTGTACAGTAAGATTAGTGATATACATATACATGTACACTAAAGTCTGACTGCCATTGTACAGTAAGATTAGTGATATACATATGCATGTATACTAAAGTCTGACTACCATTCTACAGTTAGGTTAGTGATATACATGTATACTAAAGTCTGACTACCATTGTACAGTAAGATTAGTGATATACATATACATGTACACTAAAGTCTGACTGCCATCGTACAGTAAGATTAGTGATATACATATACATGTACACTAAAGTCTGACTGCCATTGTACAGTAAGATTAGTGATATACATATGCATATATACTATAGTCTGACTACCATTGTACAGTTAGGTTAGTGATATACATATACATGTATACTAAAGTCTGACTGCCATTGTACAGTAAGATTAGTGATATACATATACATGTACACTAAAGTCTGACTGCCATTGTACAGTTAGGTTAGTGATATACATGTACATGTATACTAAAGTCTGACTACCATTGTACAGTAAGATTAGTGATATACATATACATGTACACTAAAGTCTGACTGCCATTCTACAGTAAGATTAGTGAGATACATATACATATATACTAAAGTCTGACTATCATTGTACAGTTAGGTTAGTGATATACATATACATACATGTATACTAAAGTCTGACTACCATTGTACAGTAAGATTAGTGATATACATATACATATATACTAAAGTCTGACTACCATTGTACAGTTAGGTTAGTGATATACATATACATGTACACTAAAGTCTGACTACCATTGTACAGTTAGGTTAGTGATATACATATACATGTACACTAAAGTCTGACTGCCATTGTACAGTTAGGTTAGTGATATACATACATGTACACTAAAGTCTGACTACCATTGTACAGTTAGGTTAGTGATATACATGTACACTAAAGTCTGACTACCATTGTACAGTTAGGTTAGTGATATACATGTATACTATAGTCTGACTGCCATTGTACAGTAAGATTAGTGATATACATATATATATATATATATATTATAGTCTGACTACCATTGTACAGTTAGGTTAGTGATATACATGTACACTAAAGTCTGACTACCATTGTACAGTTAGGTTAGTGATATACATGTATACTATAGTCTGACTGCCATTGTACAGTAAGATTAGTGATATACATATATATATATATATATATATTATAGTCTGACTACCATTGTACAGTTAGGTTAGTGATATACATATACATGTATACTAAAGTCTGACTGCCATTCTACAGTAAGATTAGTGATATACATATACATGTATACTAAAGTCTGACTGCCATTCTACAGTAAGATTAGTGATATACATATACATGTACACTAAAGTCTGACTGCCATTGTACAGTAAGATTAGTGATATACATATACATGTACACTAAAGTCTGACTGCCATTCTACAGTAAGATTAGTGATATACATATACATATATACTAAAGTCTGACTGCCATTGTACAGTTAGGTTAGTGATATACATATACATGTATACTAAAGTCTGACTACCATTGTACAGTAAGATTAGTGATATACATATACATATATACTAAAGTCTGACTACCATTGTACAGTTAGGTTAGTGATATACATACAAATGTATACATGTACACTAAAGTCTGACTGCCATTGTACAGTAAGATTAGTGATATACATATACATATATACTTAAATCTGACTGCCATTGTACAGTAAGATTAGTGATATACATATACATATATACTATAGTCTGACTACCATTGTACAGTAAGATTAGTGATATACATATACATGTATACTAAAGTCTGACTACCATTGTACAGTAAGATTAGTGATATACATATACATATATACTATAGTCTGACTACCATTGTACAGTAAGATTAGTGATATACATATACATGTATACTAAAGTCTGACTGCCATTGTACAGTAAGATTAGTGATATACATATACATATATACTATAGTCTGACTACCATTGTACAGTAAGATTAGTGATATGCATATACATATATACTAAAGTCTGACTGCCATTGTACAGTAAGATTAGTGATATACATATACATATATACTATAGTCTGACTACCATTGTACAGTAAGATTAGTGATATACATATACATATATACTAAAGTCTGACTACCATTGTACAGTAAGATTAGTGATATACATATACATGTATACTAAAGTCTGACTACCATTGTACAGTAAGATTAGTGATATACATATACATATATACTAAAGTCTGACTACCATTGTACAGTAAGATTAGTGATATACATATACATATATACTAAAGTCTGACTACCATTGTACAGCAAGATTAGTGATATACATATATATATATACTAAAGTCTGACTGCCATTGTACAGTAAGATTAGTGATATACATATGCATATATACTATAGTCTGACTGCCATTGTACAGTAAGATTAGTGATATACATATACATGTACACTAAAGTCTGACTGCCATTGTACAGTAAGATTAGTGATATACATATGCATGTACACTAAAGTCTGACTACCATTGTACAGTAAGATTAGTGATATACATATGCATGTATACTAAAGTCTGACTACCATTGTACAGTAAGATTAGTGATATACATATGCATGTACACTAAAGTCTGACTGCCATTCTACAGTAAGATTAGTGATATACATATACATGTATACTAAAGTCTGACTACCATTGTACAGTAAGATTAGTGATATACATATATGTGTATACTAAAGTCTGACTACCATTGTACAGTAAGATTAGTGATATACATATACATGTACACTAAAGTCTGACTACCATTGTACAGTAAGATTAGTGATATACATATGCATGTATACTAAAGTCTGACTACCATTCTACAGTTAGGTTAGTGATATACATGTATACTAAAGTCTGACTACCATTGTACAGTAAGATTAGTGATATACATATACATGTACACTAAAGTCTGACTGCCATTGTACAGTAAGATTAGTGATATACATATACATGTATACTAAAGTCTGACTGCCATTCTACAGTAAGATTAGTGATATACATATACATGTACACTAAAGTCTGACTGCCATTGTACAGTAAGATTAGTGATATACATATGCATGTATACTAAAGTCTGACTACTATTGTACAGTTAGGTTAGTGATATACATGTATACTATAGTCTGACTGCCATTGTACAGTAAGATTAGTGATATACATATATATATATATATATATTATAGTCTGACTACCATTGTACAGTTAGGTTAGTGATATACATATACATGTACATGTATACTAAAGTCTGACTGCCATTGTACAGTAAGATTAGTGATATACATATACATGTATACTAAAGTCTGACTACCATTGTACAGTTAGGTTAGTGATATACATATATATATATATATATATACTATAGTCTGACTACCATTGTACAGTTAGGTTAGTGATATACATATACATGTATACTAAAGTCTGACTGCCATTCTACAGTAAGATTAGTGATATACATATACAAAATAATACATGTGTACTAAAGTCTGACTACCATTGTACAGTTAGATTAGTGATATACATATACATGTACACTAAAGTCTGACTGCCATTGTACAGTAAGATTAGTGATATACATATACATGTACACTAAAGTCTGACTACCATTGTACAGTAAGATTAGTGATACATATACATATATACTAAAGTCTGACTACCATTGTACAGTTAGGTTAGTGATATACATATACATGTACACTAAAGTCTGACTACCATTGTACAGTAAGATTAGTGATATACATATACATATATACTAAAGTCTGACTACCATTGTACAGTTAGGTTAGTGATATACATATACATATATACTAAAGTCTGACTACCATTGTACAGTAAGATTAGTGATATACATATACATATATACTAAAGTCTGACTACCATTGTACAGTTAGGTTAGTGATATACATATACATATATACTAAAGTCTGACTACCATTGTACAGTAAGATTAGTGATATACATATACATATATACTAAAGTCTGACTACCATTGTACAGTAAGATTAGTGATATACATATACATATATACTAAAGTCTGACTGCCATTGTACAGTAAGATTAGTGATATACATATACATATATACTAAAGTCTGACTGCCATTGTACAGTAAGATTAGTGATATACATATACATGTACACTAAAGTCTGACTACCATTGTACAGTAAGATTAGTGATATACATATACATATACTAAAGTCTGACTACCATTGTACAGTTAGGTTAGTGATATACATATACATATATACTAAAGTCTGACTACCATTGTACAGTAAGATTAGTGATATACATATACATACATGTATACTAAAGTCTGACTACCATTGTACAGTAAGATTAGTGATATACATATACATACATGTATACTAAAGTCTGTCTACCATTGTACAGTAAGATTAGTGATATACATATGCATGTATATTAAAGTCTGACTGCCATTCTACAGTAAGATTAGTGATATACATATACATATATACTAAAGTCTGACTACCATTGTACAGTTAGGTTAGTGATATACATATACATATATACTAAAGTCTGACTACCATTGTACAGTAAGATTAGTGATATACATATACATGTATACTAAAGTCTGTCTACCATTGTACAGTAAGATTAGTGATATACATATGCATGTATACTAAAGTCTGACTGCCATTCTACAGTAAGATTAGTGATATACATATACATATATACTAAAGTCTGACTGCCATTCTACAGTAAGATTAGTGATATACATATACATATATACTAAAGTCTGACTACCATTGTACAGTAAGATTAGTGATATACATATACATATATACTAAAGTCTGACTACCATTGTACAGTTAGGTTAGTGATATACATATACATATATACTAAAGTCTGACTACCATTGTACAGTTAGGTTAGTGATATACATATACATGTACACTAAAGTCTGACTGCCATTGTACAGTTAGGTTAGTGATATACGTATATGTTATTTGCCAAATACCGTTCCATATCTTGCTGCGAGAGGTAATTTTTTCTGGTATAACGGAGAGCCGGAGGCGAGCCGTTATACCAGAAAAATTACCTCGAGCAGCAAGATGTGGAACAGTATTTGGCAAATAACATACTTATACGTCACCTGCGACTATGAATTCATTTTTGAATGTCTAAAAATGCTGTTTCATGTTAAAATAAAATCACTTCCGCGTTATACTGTTGAGCGTAGTATCATGCACCTCTCTGATAACTGCAATGCGGTTGTTTACATATCAGCCTTAACTTTATCGTCCAATCAGAGTGCACGTTTGCTCAGTAGTATGACGTAATGTTTACTATTTGCATATCACTCAGCGATATATTGAAACTTATAACCATCAGCTGAAAAATGAGTGCGTCTTTGTTTTGCGTACTGTATTCCATTAAATGTACATAAATGTTCGTGATATATTTTGTTGTTCTAGTTAAGCAAAAATTACACCCTCTGTGGTGGTAATTTTCATATCCTTCATAAATTTAGGAATTCATGTTTACGATCGCGTGATGACCGTGCGTTCGCCATCACTGGACTTTCACGGTTGTGTGTGGAATTTTTGACTATTTCTCTGTGACATGAAAAGTACAGTTCAAAGACTTGTTACAATGTATACAACGGTGATATTTTGTTCGATTGACAACAAATTTGGCATTGGAAATGCTGGTTATGGCTCGATCTCTAGTTGTCTGCTAGATTTGTTTACAAGGGGACGTGCAGTGATCACGTGATACAACAAGCAAAAATACGACTGTTGGTGAAAAATACGCCTGTGTATCTGCAGGGCTCTCGACCAATCAGAATGCGAGATTGGTGACAGGTGACGTATAAATATACATATATACTAAAGTCTGACTGCCATTGTACAGTAAGATTAGTGATATATATATACATATATACTAAAGTCTGACTACCATTGTACAGTTAGGTTAGTGATATATATATACATGTATACTAAAGTCTGACTGCCATTGTACAGTAAGATTAGTGATATATATATACATATATACTAAAGTCTGACTACCATTGTACAGTTAGGTTAGTGATATACATGTACATGTATACTAAAGTCTGACTGCCATTGTACAGTAAGATTAGTGATATACATATACATGTACACTAAAGTCTGACTACCATTGTACAGTTAGGTTAGTGATATACATATACATATATACTAAAGTCTGACTGCCATTGTACAGTTACGTTAGTGATATACATGTACATGTATACTAAAGTCTGACTACCATTGTACAGTTAGGTTAGTGATATACATATACATATATACTAAAGTCTGACTACGATCATGTATCTGTTTTGATAAAAAAATATTATGGGGTTACCTTTTTTTCATTTTTAGATAATCTTTTCTCTGTAGATGGGTGATAGTAAGCTTTCGGCAATGGGTCTTCAGCAAAGGGATCAACCCTGTAAGTAATTACATGAACATCGGTATTACATGGTAACCTGCATGTATATATCTACATGTTGTAAGTCGACAGCAGGGAGCCTGAGGCTAACAATATCCAGAGACCAGGCTATCTGATGACATGACAATCGCGACATATTGGCGTGACTGGCAAACAACATTTTCAAGCCAGATAGCCAAGTCTTTAGGCTGGGCTAATAGTAACAATGCAATGACTCTGTGACTGCAAAGAGTAACAATGCAATGACTCCGTGACTGCAAAGAGTAACAATGCAATGACTCCGTGACTGCAAAGTAACAATGCAATGACTCCGTGACTGCAAAGTGTAACAATGCAATGACTCCGTGACTGCAAAGAATAACAATGCAATGACTCCTTGACTGCAAAGTGTAACAATGCAATGACTCTGTGACAGCAAAGAGTAACAATGCAATGACTCCAGGACTGCAAAGAGTAACAATGCAATGACTCCGTGACTGCAAAGAGTAACAATGCAATGACTCCATGACTGCAAAGTGTAACAATGCAATGACTCTGTGACTGCAAAGTGTAACAATGCAATGACTCTGTGACTGCAAAGAGTAACAATGCAATGACTCCATGACTGCAGAGTAACAATGCAATGACTCCATGACTGCAAAGAGTAACAATGCAATGACTCCATGACTGCAAAGAGTAACAATGCAATGACTCCGTGACTGCAAAGAGTAACAATGCAATGACTCCATGACTGCAAAGAGTAACAATGCAATGACTCCGTGACTGCAAAGAGTAACAATGCAATGACTCTGTGATTGCAAAGAGTAACAATGCAATGACTCCGTGACTGCAAAGAGTAACAATGCAATGACTCCTTGACTGCAAAGTGTAACAATGCAATGACTCTGTGACTGCAAAGAGTAACAATGCAATGACTCCGTGACTGCAAAGAGTAACAATGCAATGACTCCTTGACTGCAAAGAGTAACAATGCAATGACTCCGTGACTGCAAAGAGTAACAATGCAATGACTCCGTGACTGCAAAGAGTAACAATGCAATGACTCCGTGACTGCAAAGAGTAACAATGCAATGACTCTGTGACTGCAAAGAGTAACAATGCAATGACTCCATGACTGCAAAGAGTAACAATGCAATGACTCCGTGACTGCAAAGAGTAACAATGCAATGACTCCGTGACTGCAAAGAGTAACAATGCAATGACTCCGTGACTGCAAAGTAACAATGCAATGACTCTGTGACTGCAAAGTGTAACAATGCAATGACTCCATGACTGCTAATAGTAACAATGCAATGACTCTGTGACTGCAAAGAGTAACAATGCAATGACTCCAGGACTGCTAATAGTAACAATGCAATGACTCCGTGACTGCAAAGTGTAACAATGCAATGACTCCGTGACTGCAAAGAGTAACAATGCAATGACTCTGTGACTGCAAAGAGTAACAATGCAATGACTCTGTGACTGCAAAGAGTAACAATGCAATGACTCCAGGACTGCTAATAGTAACAATGCAATGACTCTGTGACTGCAAAGTGTAACAATGCAATGACTCCGTGACTGCAAAGAGTAACAATGCAATGACTCTGTGACTGCAAAGAGTAACAATGCAATGACTCCATGACTGCTAATAGTAACAATGCAATGACTCCGTGACTGCAAAGAGTAACAATGCAACGACTCCGTGACTGCAAAGAGCAATTTGGTTATGATTAAAACTTCCTATTGGAAGGGTCCATTATCTGTGAAATCATGGCACACACATTTTGACAGAGAAACTAAAACAAAACAAACAAAAACAAATGCAAACACTTAGGGCTTGATAGGTTGTGAAAATAAACATTAAACAAATAATTTACAGGCGGAAAAAATGTAACGACTAACGTTATCATTTTGATTATCTATTCGTGCATCTTGGATGGTATAGCGTTTGCTGTGATTTTGAGGGCAAAGTTGGGTGGATTTTTCTGCTAAATTACGCCTTACCTGGCAAAAAAATCGGACATTTCCTAACGCCAACATTAATTACAGAGCCTTTGAGACCCAAGAAGTGTTCAGAGGTACCCCAATTCCGTCAAAATTGGCAAATGTAGCAACGCATGCAAAAAAAATACAAAAAGATATTGCCACATTGGAAAAGGTACAATGACTTGTTCCGAAGCTAAGAAAATTGCCATATAACCAGAGACTTCATCATTTTGGTTTAACAACGCTAGAGCAAAGAAGGACTCGCGATGATACGATCCAGACATCAAGATTCTAAATGGTCTGGATTCCTGCAATGTCTCATTTCAAATGTCATCAACGTCTACACGAGGACATAACTTAAAGCTTTCAAAGCCATCCGTCAGACTAATGCACGAGTCAATGTAATGCCCGAGGGACCCCACCTCGGGCGATACGGGACAAATGTGGGGGATTAGATCGTGTTTGCCATGAAACAATGCCCGAGGGGGTGGGGCAATTGCCTCATATTGACCTCCCTAGTCATTTTCACGGACATAAAAGAGTGGTTGTGTGTCAGTCAGAATTTTTTAATGTCCCACCCATTGGGGTGGGGGAAATGTTGGGAGTTTTACTTGTTTTAGGTGGGGATTTTCCAGAATGTCTTGCCCCAGGGGGTGGGGCATTTGACAAATTTTATAAGACTAATTTCCAAATCCCCCACTATGCCCCGAGGTGGGGAGGGTGGGGGTAGCTGCAATAATTGTAGCGTCTTGTTGCGGTTTTGTGGGTTTTTTCGTCTGTTTTGGTGACTTTTTAAGTTTTTGATTTTAACCTGCACGGGTTAAACACAAAAACTTAAAAAGTCACCAAAACAGCGAAAAAACCCACAAAACCGCAACAAGACGCTACAATTATTGCAGCTAGGGTGGGGGTTGACATTGACTCGTGCATAAATACAAGGAAATATTTTTTCACTCCCAGGATCATAGACAAATGGAACAGTCTACCATCACATGTCGGTGAATGCAACATCAGTCAACGTTTTCAAAATTCTGTACGAAGCTCTGCCTTAGTATTATTCTTGAACTAAAGGCATTTCTATTACTATTACCCATCTTGGGTACCTTATCCCTGAACTGAACTACATGCGTTTTCAACGTGATCTCGTGCATTTGCGTTACAGGGATTGTAGCGTTTGATTCGGGTTAAACATCGGAACGAAAAAGGCCACAAAAACACAGACGAAAAAGCCCTCTAAATTATAGCAAACGCTACAATTATTGCAGCTAGTCTAAGTTAAATAATAAATAAATAAATAAAATAAATACCGTCTACGGTCTATGGTTCGTGAATCGTGTCATAACAAGTTCTTCATAAATTCAGAGTTCGCTGTTCAAAAACAAAATGTGTTTTGAAATTGGTGAAATGGCTACAACAACACTTACCCTGATTTTATGAACGTTTCCAGTGTTGACATTACAACGAATATAATAATCCACAAAACTCTGCAATACAGAGAACGTATGTTGTTATTAAATGTTACAACAGCCGACAACTACGTTACAGTTTGTATTCACCGCCATTTTGAATTTGAGAGATAATTGCGCATGCGTAAGTCATCTCGTTTCAAAACGTCAACCTCCTCGACAATGAACTGGAGTTTAGGGGTAGACCATTCGATATCCTGGGGGGGGGGGGGCTTGGTGGAGAGTCGTTATTTTTTTCCCACCTGCTTGCCTGAGAATTATTTTTTTTCTCCTTCGCCTATGCTGGCAACTTTTTTTTCTTTGCTTCTTTGAGATATCCGGATTTTTTTTACGTCAATGTTGAACACCTACTTTTGTTGCCACAATTTTCTGTTTGGTTTTCGCACAGGGTAATACAGAGAGTAAAAAGATGCTGTTCTATCACACACAGATTTTATTTAGAAAACTACATATTTCATACATGTTTGATTTTCAATTAAATAAACATCATTGACAGTTTTTATGCCATGGTATGGTGACACACTGAAAATACAAATCAGAAACTTGATTGGTGAGCTCAAACATTCAGATAGACCGTTCAGTTTCTCCAGCTTGGGGGGATGGGGGGGGGATGTCAGTGTTTTTTTCCATTGGGCCGACAAAAAGTCACTGACCCCCGTGAATAAAGTTTCATAACATCTGACAGTAAGCTGTAGAGGGAAGAGCTTTGAGACTGGGATATGTCCACCTCTTGTGTGAGTGTGTGTGTGTGTGTGTGTGTGTGTGTGTGTGTGTGTGTGTGTGTGTGTGTGTGTGTGTATGTGTGAATAGGGGGGGGGGTTCTAAGGGGTCTCCCCCTAGAAGCCCTGGAGGATTTTTACTCTTAAAGCCAATTTTCAGGCTATTAACAGACACTTCCAGACAATAATTTGCAAGCTTTACAAGACAGCCCTAACAATTGTAAAATGCAACTACACATGGTTGAAACATTTTTTAAATAAAGTTTCATAGTATCTTGACAGTAAGAGGTGGAGGGAAGAACTTTGATTTGAGGCTTGTACATGTCTACCTCTTATGGGGTCCTAGGGGGTCTCCCCTAGAAGCTTTTGAAGTTTTTTACCAATTTTGGTGAATTTTATTGTTGGTTTAATGTTGAATGTTGCATCATGGAAAATGTAATAATAAATACTAATGCGTCTCAGCATGCCCAGTCTGGATTGCAAGTTCCCTATTGAAAAAAGATTACTTTACATCGCAATTAGAGGAGCTTTTCATACCAGTTTGTGACTCTAGTGTTCCATTTCGGACTATCACTCGTAGGGGAGAACATACCCTGTGGATAACAGGTGAATTCATTGCATTAACATATGAACGTGATAAACTCAAACATTGTGCAGAAAAACATGATAAGGATGCCAGTATTGGGCAAATTTCAAGAAAATTAGAAATTATGTTAACAACATGAGGGTACAATCGGAAAAAAGAATATTTTACATCGCAATTAGATCAAAATAGCAGTGACTCAAAAAATCTTTGCACACTTTGATGAAGTTGTTGCCAACCCAGTCTAATGAGAGTGTCATAAGTTTGAAAGTGGATGATCATATCAACACCCCCCCCCCCCCAAAAAAAAAGCAAATGCATTTAATAACTTTTTTTACTACAATTGGATCCAAGCTGGCAATGTGACAGTAACTTCTACTTTAAGCCCATAACCACTGAATACGTTAGTAGACAATTGTTGAAACTCTGTATTGCTAAAGCTACTGGTATTGACAATGTCAGTGCACGATTACTTAAATATGCGGCTCCGTATATATCATCTTCATTGTTAAGTTTTAATCTGTCTCTACAGACAGGACATGTTCCTGCAGAGTGGAAACGAGCTACGGTTGTGCCATTATTTAAAGAAGGGGATAGAACTGACGTTGGTAATTACCGACCAATATCTATCCTCCCTGTAGTTTCTAAGATATTGGAAAGAGCTGTCTATGATCAGCTGTACAGCTATCTAGATGAGAATGACATTGTGAATAGATGTCAGTCAGGATTTAGGCCAGGTTACTCCACGGCAACAGCCCTTACTCATGTTACAGATATTTTATTTAATAATATTGATCGTAAACAACTCACTTGCGCAATATTTCTAGATCTGAAGAAAGCATTCGATAGTCGATCATGGACTGCTGCTTCAGAAACTACATCAATTTTGTATACAGGGCAGTGCATTGGCATGGTTCCGTGCCTATCTAACAGGCCGTACACAAGTTGTCGAGTTAAATTCCACATTATCAGAAAGCATGGGCATTTCTTGTGGGGTACCCCAAGGTTCAATCCTGGGACCTTTATTTTTCACCCTTTATATCAATGACTTGCCGGAAACGTTATAAAGGCTCAAGTAATTATGTATGCAGATGACACGGCGATTTTCTATTCAAGCAATATAGTTGCTGATATTGAAGTGACATTCACAGAGGAAATAATGCATGTCAAGGCCTGGCTTGACTCAAACAAGTTAACACTGAATACAAGTAAAACCAAGACCGTGCTTTTCGGTACTTCTCAAAGACTAAAATTAAATTCAGTTTTGCAAATTCGAATACAGGGAGACCTAGTACAGCAAGTATTTGATTTCAAATATTTAGGGGTTTGGCTGGATTCAAAATTGAAATGTTCAACATATTTCAAAAATTTCTGCTAAAATTTCTCATATTTCCAAACAACTCACTCACATATTTCAAAACTTTCTGCTAAAATTTCTCTAAAACTTGGTCTACTGTCGAGAACTAGACACTTTTTGCCGATGGGACTTAGGAAGATGATGTTCAATACCTTAGTCCTTCCCCATTTCTATTATGCTGCGATTATATGGTGTAATACGAATCAAAAGTATTGGAAGACACTTGAGCTCCTCCATAAACGAGCTGGTCGACTGCTCCTCGAAGTTCCCCGTGATACTAGTGCGAGTTGGGTATATGAAAACTTGGGTTGGGTCAGCCCTCTAATTAGACGGAAGCGCCAACTGGCAACACTCGTCTACAAATCCGTAACAGGTAATGGACCTAGTTACCTCACTGAAATGTTCAGACTTTCCAACCAAATTCATCTTCATAACACAAGAAAGGCCAGTAAAAGTAACATATACATCCCTGCAGTTGAAACTGAATATGGGAAACGGGCATTTCACTACAGTGGTGCTGTCCTATGGCACAATCTACCCCTATCCATAAGATCAGCTCCGAACTCATCGATATTTAAAAGACATCTTAAGAATATAGTCTGGTAATGTGGGTGGATATCTTTTAACGTACACTGTGCGTCTGTAACTTTTTGTCCTGGCTTGTCCCTTTTTGTTTTGTTTTGTTTTTCTGTGTACGTAATCTTGAAACAGGTTCGATTGGGAGAACAGTGCTAATGCACAGAAATGGTGTCTGTATATGAAATATTAATAAATAAATAAATTAAAAAATTAAAAAAATACAGAACTCGCGCTACTCACTCACTGAGGATTCGAACCTCGTCTTGACTTTATGGAACGTCCTATCCTGCGCACAACATGTTTAATTCTATTAATTTCAGCGGCAACAATAGTATTAAAGTTAAATTACAAAAAAGTCAAGACGACTGTTAACAGTCTAGTATTTTCTGTACAGTGAGTCATTTGAAAACACAGAATTCCACAATTGAAAAAGAACAACTGTAAGTCATACAAGCCAATGAAAGCGTTTTTCTTTTCATGACCACATCTTCACAGGGCACTCAGACTTAGTTAAGTTTACGAAAATAAACAAAACAAAACAAACAAACAAACAAACAAACAAACAAACAAAGACTAAATAAATAAATACTGACAAGCATGAACAAGAGAGTAATTACAAATCATTATCAACAACAAGAATTACTGTAATGTTTTCCTATATGGGAAATGTACAACATTGTGACCATTTCGCATATAGAAAAACATATAGTAATTCTTGTTGTTGATAATGATTTGTAATTACTCTCTTGTTGATGCTTGTCAGTATTTATTTATTTACTTATTTATTTATTGTTTGCCGGTTTGTTTGTTTGTTTGTTTGTTTGTTTGTTTGTTTGTTTGTTTGTTTGTTTGTTTAATTGTTTATTGTTTGCCGGTTTGTTTGTTTGATTGATTGATTGATTGATTGATTGATTGATTGATTGATTGATTGATTGATTGATTGATTGATTGATTGATTGTTTGTTTGTTTGTTTGTTTGTTTGTTTGTTTGTTTGTTTTCGTAAACATATGTGTCCTGTGATATCTTCTACATATTTAATATTTACAAGAATGGGACCAAATGTTAGACAGAAACCACGGGCACATTGAAGCAGAGTACAGGGATCAGCGAGCATGTAACTGATTGATCGATCGATCGATCGATCGATTGATTGATTGATTGATTGATTGATTGATTGATTGATTGATTGATTGATTGATTGATTTGTTCCAATAGACAGAAGTAAAAAGAAAATGTTGCGATGTGCTGAAATCAGCATACTTTGGGAATCCAATTCTCTCATTTTGTACGGTTCATAACTATACCTACATGTCACTGGTTCACAACTAACTTGTTCTGTGTAAGTAGCAATACGTAGCACTTTACAATCCATGCTTCTGCTATTTAAATTTTATGTACAAGAGATAGCTGGTAAAAAATCCATGAGGAGCTGACTGATCTCGGGAGTGAAGTACTCCTGATCCCTCTGAGTTGTACCAGGAGCCGGAAGAATGTATCTTGCATGTGTAGTGTGACCCATTCCAATATGTTAAACTGACAACTTGGACAGAATGACATTGAAAGACACTATAAAATGCAGTTATGTATCTTCATCTTGTTTGATTTAGTTTAATGTACTGTCAAGAGAAAGTAAATGCATAACTCAAACAAGTCAAGCCACATTTTCAAGTCACAGAATATTGCATCATGTGGTATATCAATACGACTATGTTTATTGGTGTTGTTGCATATATTGTGACTCAGTTCGCTACCTCCTTCCCTGCAATACATTCTAGGGTAACTTTAAAAGTTGTTTCATGTCAGAGTATTTTATGTATCTGTTTATTAATACTTGTATTGATGCAAAGTTTAGTATAAAAAAGTTTATTTCTCTTTTTTCTCTATGATAATTAACTTGCCAAATATTGCTATTTGTTACACATTTAGCAGCTGGTGTTCAACTCACCATTTCTATAAAGTATCTAGCATGCCTTAGAGTTTATGTTGTAAAGTTATAGTCATGTTTGTAAAGTCTTTTATGAGGATGTATATATATTTGTGTGAGTAGGTTGATATAGATGGACACAGGAGACAGTGTTTGCTAGTTGAATGCTTAGGGGTAGACCATTTGATATCCAATGAAGACAGTGATGACAGTGAGAATGAGGATACACATAGTTCAAACTCAGCTGATGTAGTTGAAGGAGAGATTGGTTCTGATGATGATCATGATAACAGTGATAGTAGAAACATAGAAATGACATTTTCATATACACAAGATCTGGAAGGAGAGCTATCACATGGAAGTAAAAAATGTAAATGAACACACTTCAGGGTTTTGCAAAAATCATCGAAAGAAGACAATACACAGATATACTGCAAGCACTATGTAAATATCAATACCAATATACCCCACTTGATACAATATTCTGTGACTTAAAAGTGTCGCTTGGCTTATTGAGTTATACTTTCACTTTCTCTTGACAGTATATTCAACTAAATCAAATAAGAGCAAGATACAAGACTGCATTTTATAGTGTTATTTAATGTCATTCCGTCCGTTTTTACTGTACAATTACGGGACTGAACTAGTACATTCCAATGCAAAACTGTTTTTAAATAGCATGTGCATCCACATTTGCAACTGCAATTAAGAAGACATTTAACTGCTACACATCAAGGAAATAATACACTAATGAACAGAAATCAAAGACTCAGTTGGACAGCTGATCATGTAACTGTAGTCTATTAATCAAGTAATGACAATAATTTTCTTTTAGCTGTATTAGAGAGGTTTTTGTCTTCAGATAAAAACTAGGAGCCTTGAAGTCCATGTATCCTCAAAAATAAAGAAATAGTTTTAAAATAATGACAACACATTTTCAAACGTGAATATCTAAAGACATGATACTTCAAAAACACTTGAGCGAAGGACAATGACATGTTTGATAGATAATTTTTTTAAAGGAAAAAAGTTCCCAAATATATCAGTACGTGCTAAAGGGACAGAAACACTAAAACGCATTGTTTTAATTTTTGCAAAAAAAAATGTCTTGGTAGACATTGTTTTACAGGCAGGGTACTTGGATGGTAATGTGATCAGTTTATACTGGTATGTATGTATGTATGTATGTA